>NC_138500.1:69840134-69873955 GCF_964252035.2 Podarcis erhardii
AGGACCCCGGACGATTAAGTCCAGTCAAAGTTGACTATGGGGTGCAGTGCTCATCTTGCTTTCAGGCCGAGGGAGCCAGTGTTTGTCCACAAACAGCTTTCCGGGTCATGTGGCCAGCATGACTAAACTGCTTCTGGTGCATCAGAACGCAGTGATGGAAGCCAGAGCACACGGAAATGTTGTTTACTTTCCTGCCACAGCAGTACCTATTTATCTACTTGCACTGGCATGCTTTCGAACTGCTAGGTTGGCAGGAGCTGGGACAGAGCAATGAGAGCTCACTCCATTGCAGGGATTCAAACCGCCAACCTTCTGACTGGCAAGACCAAGAGGCTCGGTGGTTTAGACCACAGCACCATCCACGTCCTGCATCTTTATTTGTAGCAGACTATCAACTTGATGAGGAAGGCCAATATGGTAAAGACAGAAACGCTTTAGAGGAAGAGCCAAAGTAGATAGAGTCAGAGATTTTAAAGGAGGCAGTTTTGGAGCTCTGTTTAGCTTTTACGTCCCCACTTTTAGCCGTTATGCTTTCAAACATTACATTTCCACTAGGACATTGTTTTATACAGACTGCTTCAACGCCAGGTAAATCTTAGGTAAGGAAAGAAAATCACTATTATAGAGCATCCTAAATGTGTGTGGCCTTGTAAAAGAGGAAGCATGAAGCCACTTCCCATTGGGCAAGGGAAGAAAGCTTTGTGTATTCCTACGTGCTTGAATGCTAGATACAGGAAGATGAACCTGTTTAAACAGACAAAAAGCAATATAACATGTCGAGACTGTAGGCAAATACAAAGACATATGTACTTCCCCATCAAGGGCTTTTCTAAGTGTATGAGACCCACAAGGGAACTGTGTTAATCCCTGTGAGGATCACTGCCAGCTCATGCAATATGGCACATTAGGGGGCAGCGAGGGTCCCTGATGCCAATTCTTATTCTCTGAAGTAACCTTTCCTTCCTATCTTGTTCAGTGTTAAAGCGCAGCATTAACTAGGCAATTACTCAAGTTTCTTCTGAACAGTCATTATCATCTTGAAAGGGGAGAGATATATGGCAAAAGACAAGGGGATTATGTAAGGGTACCAGACAAAAAGAAGAAGAATGAATGAAGTAAACTGAAAGGGGAGGGCTCAGAAGATGGCAGCCAGCTGAAGTCTAATGACAAAGAGCTGAAGTGAGAAACACGGAAAAGACTGGGTGAGGCAAAACTGTGCTGTGAAGGGCCTGTCACAACACTGTCAAAGGGATGGACTAACTCTGCAATCCTATGTCAGCCAACTCAGAAGGAAGCCCCACTGAGTTCAATGGAGCCTACTGCCAAGGCAGTATGTACAGGATAGCAGCCCAAGTGAACAATCTTAGCTGCTGAATATTCAAAAGTGGATTGAGATGTGAAGTAATGAAAGACCAGAAGGCGCAGTTGCATTCTCAGGGCAATAAAAATACAAGATTTGACAGAAGCTGAGAGAAAAACAAAAGAATAACTGTAGGATCATAGGTAATTAAAGCTAGATTTTAGAGAAAAGTACCTCTTAAAGAAATATCCATTAGCTTCAAATTGTTCTCTCAGCATGAACTTTCCTCGATATTCAATAATAAGTGCATCTGGAGGCAAGTCTTTGGCAGCTTTTAGGATTTTCTTATTTTTTTGAATATAGCTCTAGAAGAAGAAAAGAAAAATGTAAGAAATCTAATTAAGCTGATTGCATTAGTGCTATTAAGAAACCAGATTATAACATACAACTTAAGGAGCAACTTGGTAATTTCAATGATATCCTTTCTTTTTAAAAGCTAATTGACTTTATTCCTATCATAAAATTCAGTATTATATTTATGTAGACATTTTACATTTTGGGGAAAACAACGACACCACAGTATCTAAAAAATGAGAACCAATACAAGTTTTTCAAAGTATATTAGGGAACCCCTTCCTCAAAAGATGTTTCAAACCCTCTGATTAAAAAGGCTAGAAACTGGTGTGCGCAAGTAATGACAACACACGAAATATGCAGTCTTTTCTCTAATCTGCTGGCAAGAGCAGAAGGACAGATGCCAAGTAAAAGGCATTTTGATGAAAATGTCAACATGCTGAATTCTAGGAAAAGGAAACTTCTGGTGCATTTCAATAGCCTCAGGTGGGAATACACCTTTCTAAGCAAAATCTTACTGTACTCTTGACACAACAACTAAGGAACTCACACCTCTTGTAATTGTGTCACTTCTGAGCAAAAGAGAATTGGCCTATATCTAGGCGAAGGTCTCTGCAAGCAGGGACATTCCTCCAAGGAGTGGTGTCACGTGCGCCATGCTGATGCTAGAGGGAAAGAAGCAAAGATGCTTCTTATTACAAGATCTGAGAATGTAACTTTTCCTTTATGCTTAGTCTCTCTCTAACAACATTAATTTATCAAACAGCTTGCAGATTCCTTCCATAGACTGCATGACAGGCGGCTGATGGTGCCATTTTGTAGTCTACTCTCTCTTGCAACTTATTGACAAATTATTTGCTCAGGGTTTGGGGGAAATACCACATGACATTTTCAAGGTGGATTAACCTAACATCTAGGTGGTACAAAAGGCAACAGCCTCTGCTAGGGACAGGAACTTTCTAGTCAGTTCTTAAGCGGCTGCCATTGATAAACCACAAGGACATAATGAATGGAACAACTATACATTATTAGGTGATGTGACTATCTCCATGTTTGCCATTGATCAAACAATGCACTTTTTCAGCGTACTGGTATAGCATACGGAGTACAAAGTATACAAAGTGCCTTCTTATTTGCCAGTATGTGTAAAGAATGGGGTGCTGGAAAAATGGAAATGTTGGGATATTTACAGTACCTAACAGATTACAGTAGTTTACATTTTACTTTTTGTTTATACTGGAAATAATTGTCCTTGTTAATATTGTAGTTAAATTAGATGATGCACTTTTCTTTATAAGGATTTAATGGCCAGATGTGTACTGATAATCAGAACAACAGAGGATTTAGAAACTGGTTCCTTGGGCTAAAAGTTCAGTAAAGGCAGTAAAGCACCAATTTGTATCATTTTAAAGTATTAATATTCTCTCTGAATGGAAGTTGTAATGATATATCAAAGGGGTATTTTACTTTAAGAAATTAGTATTTGTACTTGAACATTTTTCTATAATACCTAGATGTTTAAAAGACAGAGACTGTGTTCCCTTTTGTTTTAAAAGATGTGTACAAAAAATTAAGAATAGGGTAAACAGTTTCTACATTTTATTTTTACTAAGAGTCAAACTGGATCTTCCAAGACCACACAAGATGATTTGGCTAATTGCGTTACCAAGAGTAAACATTGTATCAAAGAGGAAATGGAAGCTGTTCAAATTGAGTCAGATCTATGGACACTGTTTTGTTATTTTCCTGTACACATCATTAAACCCGTTTTTCTGAATAAAGAAGTGGACTGCCCAGGACACCAAGGAATATAACCCTACTTATTAATTGGCATATTTGACTAAATAACCTTAACTACCTTTCCATAATAAGTAACAGGATTTTTCATCAAAAGTTAACTCGTGGCAGTTTTTCTCTTTTCATAAACGTAATTTGTTCCATTCTGTAACTGGCAAATTTGATACATAAAAACACATTTTGGAAGAAATATGCTTTTGCCTTCATTACTTACTTAAAATTTTGGTTGAAGTGACAGTAACTGTACTGCATCAGAATACAGGTGTAAAGTTCCACTGGAGTTAACAGTGGAGGAGAGGAGAGTAAAAATTTGAAGTTGAGGCAACTGCAATCATTAAACTGCTTCCCAAAACATAAAAATACAAAAATGCATAGCAAAGCTACCCACTAGGTAAAAAGGTAAAGGGACCCCTGACCATTAGGTCCAGTCGTGGCTGACTCTGGGGTTGCGGTGCTCATCTTGCTTTACTGGCCGAGGGAGCCAGCTTCCAGGTCATGTGGCCTGCATGACTAAGCCGCTTCTGGCGAACCAGAGCAGCGCACAGAAACGCCGTTTACCTTCCCGCCAGAGCGGTACCTATTTATCTATTTGCACTTTGACGTGCTTTTGAACTGCTAGGTTGGCAGGAGCAGGGACCGAGCAACGAGAGCTCACCCCGTTGCGGGGATTCGAACCGCCGACCTTCTGATCAGCAAGTCCTAGGCTCTGTGGTTTAACCCACAGTGCCACCCGTGTCCCTGTACCCACTAGGTAACAGCAACCAAAAGAGTCTATTTTCTCCTATTTACATTTAAATTGCTAATAATGTTAAGGGAAGCCATGTCCATGTATCTAACAGCAGCCCTAAAAGCTGGCACTGAATCAAATACTGTCTGGACTTCCTCCCGGCACAAAGCAGCTCATTCCAGAACCATCTTAGTATTGTATAGCTACATATTGATCAGCATCCTGAACTGTAAATGTGTATCTTAGTGCTTTTTGGGTATCCCGCTTTCTACTAACCACAGTCCAGCCTATTCAGCAAGGTCCCCTTACCCTCTGGAGAAGCTTTTGTGGGGAAGCTGGCAATGGAAGGGATGGGTTTTAGCTGGCATTGCAGCTGTTCTGCGGGTAAACTTGAGTAATTTAGATTATCGCAAATTGCTAACATTGTTTAAAAAATAAATTTTAACAGGAAAGCTGAAAATATACATCTGCAGTAGTGATCTGACAATTAAATTCAAAATGTTGAAAACTGATGGTCATAACCGGTAACCTGGTCCTCATTAACTGTTGAGTAATTCAGAATGTAAAATCAATAAACAAGGAGGTTTTCCTGTACTAAAAATACAGGAGATGTGGTATCAACATATTGAATTATGTTTCTGCTTAGAGAAATGGAAAACCTGAGTGCTATGTTGTTATTATAAAAGACTGGTGTTGCGTTGAATGTATTTTCACTTACCTCTACTGGAGGTTTGAAGACTGAGTTGCTGGTGATCACTTCTTTTTTGTCATCTCCGTTTCCTAATCTCAAAGCTATTCTTTGTGCCTCTCTTTGAACACCTTCGCTGTACTGGTTGTTGTTTGCTTCTTCATAACGATCCATCCATGCCTTGATTTTAGTTTCCCATCCAAAGTTGGAACTCTCAGAAGGATCAATCTCTGGAGCTGAGCCCTAAACCGCAGTTAAGATATATAAAATTAGACAAGATGTCTGGTATGAAACTAAAACTCTGCAGCCAAATAATTAGCTAATCAATTTGTAAATTGATCAAATGTGTAAAAAAATCATAGTAACAGTCCCCCACCAACAGCTTTAACAGGCCATTGTTTGTTTAAGGCATGGATGAAGAGGATTGTTTTTGTCTGGCACTTAAAGACATGTAAGGATGGCACCAAGTAAGTCTCTCTGGGGAGAGCATTCCACAGCTGAAGAGCCACCACAGAAAAGGCCCTTTCTCTTGCTGCCACTGTCCGAACCTCTTGGGGCGTTGGGCCTTGGATGAGAAGTGTAGGGTACAATTAAGATGGATAGAACAGACACATAACTCCTGAATGTTAAGTTCAGTATGCATCTGTATGAAGAAATTAGCTATTTAAATCCCCATGCTACTCAGTTAAGGAACAGCAAGTCAGCTTATAATGCTTAGTGGCTAATTTGACACTAGACACCCATTACTAAACTGAAAACAAAGCAGACTGCCTTAGTTTCACTTGCCACCTGCACCATGGTGAGCATTCTGTTGCCTTCTGGATGCACTGGCCAGCATGGGATTGTGTTGAACTATTTTATGGTGGGTCCCAGGGGATAGATTCCTTTTGGATTCCTTGGATACTGACTTCTCTATTGTCACTCAAGGCAGTTTAACATCAACAGAAAACTGCTGGGAGAGGTTGATAGGAGATAAGAGTGCAATGCCATTAGTATTTGGCTAGCGCTTAACTTTAATTCTCCTTTTCACCTAGTCCTAGGCTGTGGACATGAATTGCAATCAACATCAGTAAAGGACTGGATGATGGCAAACAGACTGACATTTAATCCAGGCAAGACAGAGGTGCTCCAGATCAGTTAAGAATGTCAATCTAGGAATAGGAGTTTAATGCTTACTGCATGGGGGATCACTCCTCGAAAAGTCAAATTCACAATCTGGGAGCGCTCCTGGGTCCCACTTTGAGCATGGACGTCCAAGTGACAGTGGCAACCAGGAATGCTTCTGCTCAGTTTATGCTGGTGCATCAGCAGTGTCCGTTCTAGAAAACCAAGTATGGCCATGGTGAAACATGCCTTCCTTGCATCACATTTGCTCTGCTGTAATAATGATGTCCAAGAGCGTCCAGAAACTGCAGCTGATTCAGAATGTGGTGGCCAAATTGTTGACTGGTACTAGGTATCAGAGACATGCAACTACTTTGTTAATAGCCTCGAATTTGTTTCTGGGCCCAACTGAATGTGTGGGAATAACCTTTAAAGTCCTTTACTGTTTAGGATGAGGATACTGTCATGCCTAGACAAGACATGGAGTCTTCTGGAGGATAAACCAGGTATCCCACAGGTCAACGACCCCAAGAATCAGACAGGGCCCCCTGAGCACTTCAGTACTTAAATTTCATTCTTTGGAAGGCCCACTTTCTACTGGGCTTTGCTGCAAGATGAAAACCTTCCTTTTTAAAGAAAGCATTTTGTCTATACTGTACAAAGCTGCCTGAAGCTCATTAGTATGCTGTTTAGCTATCTTCTGGATATTCTGCTGCTGTAACTTGTGTTGTAGATCTTTGGGATATTTGTTGTTATTTTATTTGCCGCTTGCTTTTATACAGTTTTTATTATGGTTTTAGTGCTTTCATGAATCACCACTTTGAGCATTACTTTTTGAAAGGCAGGAATTGTGAACCAGCCCCCTGACTCTTCTGAATCCCCTATAATAATGGACAAAATGGATGACAAATTTATGGTTCATTGTTCGAAACCAAACAGCAGCAAGAAATTAGCACAAAAGTTTTACCTTTACTCTTGAAGATTTCCTAGAACCTTCGCGAAAAGCCTGTAATATAATTTAAAATGTCAGTTTGTATGAGCATTTAAAATTCATTTCACAAAAATCTTTTATCTTGCAGAATAGAAAATGTTGTTTGGGAAACAAATCCAGAAGTTTTCCTTCACCTATGTGCTTTTTAACCAGTAGCACAAAACTTTAATGCTGTGTTCTATATGACCACTTCATCTTTATTATAGACTGAGGGGAGGGAAGGAGATGCCCACCAAATTATGGAAATGGGTGTGGTGTAATTTAGAAACCAGCCCCAGTTTCTCTTCCATCTTTCTTTCCTGGGTCTTGAATACCACCTTCTTTTTGCTGTTCGTTTTCCCATGGGTGTTGCCTCTCTATACTTTCTTATCTCAATAGTCTTCTGGCCCTGCTTCCTTTTGAAGGAAGCCCTGTTTGGGGAAGTTTTTAATGTTTGATGTTTTATTGTATTTTTAATATTTTGTTGGAAGCTGCCCAGAGTGGCTGGGGAAACCCAGCCAGATGGGCGGGGTATAAATAATGAATTTATTGTCATCATCCTTCAGTCCTACTCTGCAATAGCCCATTCTCAGTTACTGAGATGCCTCTGAATTCTCCAAACCCCATTGGAGAATGATTGTGCTCCTTCAAGAGCAGTGATCCAGATTTATTTCAAATAGAAAGAAAAATTTTCAAACACAATGAACCTCCAAAAACATAAAGAGAAATTGAAAATTTAATTAACTTACTTTTTTACATTTTGCAATGTTTTGTTCTTTCTCCCCACTTTTTTTCCGTTTCTTATCTGTGACCTTGGTAACTCGTGTAGCAGTCAGAGTAATTGTAGTTGGTGTATGTTGAAAAGCAGTATATAGTTCTACAGGAACTTCATCGCCACTTTCTGTTGCGCTGGTATCCCCATCTTTAAAAAGAAAAAGGAAGCCAAGAAATATATCTTATAAACTGTTTCCAATAATGAATGCATGTCCCTGAATTGCCAAAAATATTTACATACAATTAACAATTTATGGAAATAATATTATGGAAATGGTAATAAAACTGGTAACTAAATGACAGTAAAATTTATATTTACATGTTCAGGTTTTGGGGGACAGGAATACCACACCAGTTTTGCATTAGATTACTCAAGTCATCTAATTAACCTAGGGGAGCTTATGTTTTTCCAAAAGTATTACAAGATTTCCAAAGGCATTAAATCAAATCAAAGCTTGGATAAGAAATTCATTTATTTACATTTGCTTAATCCACAATGTACAACATAATAAAATACATATTAGGTTGCAAGAAGGGTTTTATACTCAGTGTGCATCAATTTGTCAGTATAAATTTATGAAAGAAAAAAATTGAATACAAAAATGATGGCACAAATTGACCTTGAGAAGCATTTCAGTAATAATAAATAAGGATTAATAAGACTAAAACTATTCCTGGAAATATGCTAATATTATGTGAAAACTGTTAGCTAATAAGCCTTTTCTGAAGTGGGTGGTATTTTTTCTGGCCTGGTAACCACCTGAAGCACTGTTTTATTCACTGTTTTATTATTTAGCCATCTAGAATAGGCAATGAAATGACATCCACAGCTGCAGCGTTTGGTGCTAAAGCCTTTGC
Source organism: Podarcis erhardii (assembly GCF_964252035.2). Classification (NCBI taxonomy): domain Eukaryota; kingdom Metazoa; phylum Chordata; class Lepidosauria; order Squamata; family Lacertidae; genus Podarcis; species Podarcis erhardii. The sequence continues at coordinate 69,848,707 of NC_138500.1, forward strand.
AACCAAGCAAGTCACTAACCTCTTCTAAACACTGGTTGCTTCACAGACTGTGGGAATGGTGGCAGTAAAAGCCAAACAGAAAGGCATGCAATCACTGTCCCCTTTCATGTGCGTAAATGGCTGCTTGCGTCTCAAACATAAATATAGGTTTTATTTGTTCTCAGATTTCAGGCTAGATCACCTAACATGTGGCTTATCTCACCAAGTGAACGCTCAAAAATCTAACACTGATTTTTTTCCTCCACCATCCAAACAACTGTAACCATGTGGTCTCAACTTCTTTATGTCCACTTTGAACCTCTGGGAATCAAAGTAATCAAAATATGGTTAAAACAAAACAAATTCCTTCCAGTAGCACCTTAAAGACCAACTAAGTCAGTTCTTGGTATGAGCTTTCGTGTGCATGCACACTTCTTCACACGAAAAGCACACGAAAGCTCATACCAAGAACTGACTTAGTTGGTCTTTAAGGTGCTACTGGAAGGAATTTGTTTTGTTTTGACTATGGCAGACCAACACGGCTACCTATCTGTAACTCAAAATATGGTTAATAGCCTGTGGAAGCACATAACTACGAGCCCACATTTTATCAACAATTAATAGATCAACTATACCCTTTCCTTCATTCTTTTATAGAAATAGGGATGAGAGTTGTGGATAAATCTTTATTTTAAAATATTTTTTAAAAACATGTCTTCCTTGTTGTGACATATGAACCTAAGCTCACTGTTTCTCTCCAAACAAACAATGAGTAGGGGGCAATTTCTATTCTTGGCTTACCATTTGTGGCCTCCTTAGAGAGAAACAAATAATAAGCTCAAGTTCACATGTCATTACGAACCAGACTCTGGCTTGTTTTCACCCTGGTGTGGCAGCAGCATGAGTAGAGGAGGTACTTAGTATTGGGGCATGTTAAACCATAAAAAATGTGTGAAAACTGGAACCCTGAAAAAACATGAGCTTTTGGTGCAGGAAAAAAAAACATTTTTGAAGTGTAGCAATAACACAAGTGTTAGTGTGGCTAATTCCAAAAATTTGCATATGCATTTTTTAGTTAAAGGATTCTTAATGTCAAGAGAAACTAATTTTGCCTGGCATGCCATGTGCACCCATTATCCTTTCTGATTATTTATTTATATTTCCTCCATGGAGCTCAAGGTGACACACTTGGTTCTCCCCCTCCTCATTTAATCCCCACAACAACCTTATATCTGCTCCAAGATATAAATCCTGATATAACATATTCAGTTGCCAGATACTGTGCTGCTATGATTGACATATGTCAGAGGATGGTATGTGTCACAAAGCAGGTCTAAAACGGAAGGTCTGGGTTACATGTTTTTATGTGTTTTTATCTTATGCTCATCTACTGTAACAGAGTATGAGTACGTGTACCCTCGACTTCTGCATTTGCCCTATTGCCTATCGAGCATGTTTTATTTATGTATGGAGGTGCTACAGTGGTGCCTCGCAAGACGAAAAGAATCCGTTCCGCGAGTCTCTTCGTCTTGCGGTTTTTTCGTCATGCGAAGCAAGCCCATTGACGGCTTAGCGGATTAGCGCTATTAGCGGCTTTTAGCAGCTTATCGGATAAGCGGCTTAGAAAAGGGGGGGGGAGAAAACCCCCCCGCAAGAACTTGCAAGACATTTTCGTCTTGCGAAGCAAGCCCATAGGAAATTTGTTTTGCGAAGCACCTCCAAAACGGAAAACTCTTTCGTCTAGCGGGTTTTCCGTCTTGCGAGGCATTCGTCTTGCGGGGCACCAATGTATTTATGTATGGAGGTGATATCACCTTATGCTGGTCTATGGCCATAATAAAGATTTGGACTGGAACCCTATGAGGTAGGTTAGGCTGAGAGGCATAGACTGGCCCAAGATCACCCAGTAAGGTTCATGGCCAAGTGGGATCTCCCAGATCCAAGTCTGACACTCTAACAACTATGCCACCCTGGCTCTCCTACAGAATTAAAAAGAAAAATAACCACTGGCAGTAACTTGAACGGTATAAGGCTGTAAATCAAAAGCATTGTGTCAGTAGCTTTTGGGAGAATCACTCACTAATTGTATCTCAGTTTAAGAACTTTGTTACTTACCTGACATATTTTCCCTTTTTCTACGCTGCAGCAACATTGCCCTCTCTTTATCTAAGTTCCTGTTGACAAAAAGAAAAAAAGAAAATAAGAAATAAAACTGAATACATGTTACTCTGTTGCTGAAGCATCTAAACATTCTGACAGATAGCTCTTACACATTAAATGGAATAATTAGAGATATAAAATGATCGTTTCCACTCACTGTTGTATGAAAATTCATTTTCAATATTCACAATAACTATTTAAACTCCCTAGCAAGAAGTTCCCTGCTCTAGGAATTTTACAATTTAGTATAAAGCCCAGAATGAAACAGTTGTACCAAAACAAAGCAGAACTAAAGCATCGCAGTCCCTTCCAGTATTCCAGTTTCATAGTTAAGAGAAAATGCTGAACCATTTAGCTAAGGGATTCTCCTGGCTCATAAATTCAGGGAAGAAATGATATAAATAAAATAAATAATACTTTATTGTGAACAGGGGAGAATTAAATAAGTGGTGAGAGTGAACAAGAGGGTTTCAGCCATTCAACAAAACAAGAGGCTTTCAGCCATTCAACAAAAAACTGTGCTGCAGAATGGCTGCTTCATTCAACCCCCAATTATTGTTATTGGAGCTGTTTTCAACCCACCCTTCAAAGTGCCAGCAGCAAGCAAATCCCTTTCTCACATGGATTGCATGTCTTTTTGCTGTCCCAAGACAGAGGAAGGAGTCGGGTATCAAAACTATGCCTCAGATGAGATACTGAGCGATGGCAGTTGATTGCCAATGGTTCCAATTCAGAGAACAGTAGTAGCAGAAAGCTACTTGTATGTTGTTTATTTGGGTATGCATTGCTGAAATATGATCACCTCCTGTGTGGAACTATAACAGTGTAATCCTATTCATGACTGCTCAGGTCTTACTTATTCATGTCAATGGGTCTTACTTCCAAGTAAGAGGGTACAAGATTTCAGCTTTTCTCCAACACCAGGCCCACATTTTTACCCATTCAGCAGTTGACCTACATGCAAAAACCTTATTTCACACCTGCATTTGGACAACTGATTTTCTCATTTTATTAAATCTACTGTGATCTTCAATAGTAGTTTCATGTAGTGATATAAGTATCTTTTAAAGATAGCAAAATAGCCTTCATTCACTGAAAAAGCAGTCACTATTTTTTTCTGCTAGGCAAACGCACTTTTATAACCTATGGCAGGGAAGCCACCATGATCGGCTAATTCAATGAAATATTATTTCCAGGTTGTAGTCCAAGTCTATTATTTCTATTATTCCATTTCTATTAATGATTAATTTAGCAATACAGTTTAGGAATTTTAAACATCTACTTAAACAACATGAAGATGACCTGCAACAGTCACTTCAACAATCGAGCTATGAATTTCAAACCTCATGCAAACAACAGGGTTTTTTTTTAATTGACCACAGGCGACTTACCTAGGTTGACAACGTTCACACAAGTATATGTCAGGAATATGCTGCCTGTCGATCCCCATGCAATCGATGTGCTGCCAAACACTTAAATGATTTAGAAAATAGAACAGTGTTACTTTTGCAGGATATTTGAAGTTCACACAGCTTCCATCATTTCTCTTACATTGGATATTCTGCTACAAGTTCTTTTCCCCAAAAGCTCCATTCTACTATCTGGTCACTCATTTAATACACTGCTTTATCAACATACCCTATTACTCCACCTCAAACAATATTCAAAAATATAAATTATGAGCATTCAAAAAGACAAGTCACTTCACTGTTGTGAACAAGTTCAGTTGTGCATACACACCTCTTTGGATGACAGAATTTCCCCAACCAAACTCCAAAATGTTTTTTTGAATTCTCCTTCATAAGAGCAGTTCATAAAGCAGTCTAGCAATCTTAAACAAATTCAGTTCCAAGGGACAATGCAGCCAAAATACACACTGCATTTTCCCCAGGGTTTCCAATTAAAACTGATGTCACATCTTGGTATATTTCCATGCACCCCTTTTAGTCATGTGTCGCCTCCTCAGAAATACCAATGGCATTAATCTTGGCCCAGAAAACCCGTCCAACAGTTGGTCAAGCTCCTCCTACCCAAGTCCTCCCTCTTACCCTTCTGCAGGGTTAACAATGACTTGTGAGCCGTGACCCTTCTTAGTATGACCCCCGCTTGCAGAAAGTCTTTGCTGGCTTGGCTGGTCTGTCACCTCCCCTCTCCATCCTGAAGGCAAAATGGCAGCTATCACAATAACAAAATGGTGATGGTTTCTCTTTCTCCCATATTTGCATAATGCCCTACAATGCCTATGAAGGGCCTGAGGAAGGAAATGGCTCTAAGCAATTAGGGACAAGAAGAGCTGATATCAGTAGTACACAAGAAAAATATTTAAGAATGTTTGCGTATATGGCACTACTTTACCTGCATTTGTCACAACAGATCATATATCCATCATCATGTGTAAATCCACAAATGCACCTGGTTATATCAGTTCCATAGCTTCCATCCTCAGAAGTGCTGATAGTAGTAGCACTGGAGGTCTCATCAAAATTTGGAGCAGTATATATACCTACTTCATTCTTGCTTATAAGAACTGATGGAGGAGGAGACGCTGGAGGTGTTGGAGGAGGGCGAGCACCATAGTTATGGTCCTGGAAAATGATATTTAGAAGGTAGATGGTTACATATATATATATATATATATATATATTACTTCTTTTCATGTGAATGCTTACTCTAAAAGAATCAATGTACATATCACTCTCTTCCATTCTTTTTTTTCAAACTTTTGAAGCTCAAGCTACCTTAACGGGGATGTTAAAAAACAGGTGACAAACTATCCTGGTTTTGAAAAGCACTAAGCATAAAATCAGTATCTGAAACCTAATGTAATTACTTGTGTACTGGAGAGATCTGCTACAACTGGTTATGTTACCAGAAGTAGTTAATTTCCATTCACATGATTTTGGCATACACCTCCAGCTGGGTGTGGCTAACTTAGAAGAGATCAGAAGAGGACGGTTTAATGTATACACTAAAAGTATTTTCATTTAATTAATCTTCTACTATTCTTTAAACAGTGAAGAAAGCGTTACTTTCCTCAAATTTCCACTGCACGCTAGGTTGTTGATATTCACATTTTATCTGAACAGCAAACATCTTTTTATCACTAATAACTTTATCTAGGAAAACTGTCAGGCATCACTAAGCATGGTACTAGTCAATGCTCTGCGTGCACACTCACATTCCCCAATCATGACATAATAAAGCAGAGAAATTTATCCGAGCTGAATTTTAAAAAGGGCACTGACACAAAGCACACCTTGTTTCTCGGCACCCATACAGATTTCACCTAGCTAGAAGAAATGCCAGAATTCTTCAAAATGGAGTGCATTTTGACTTACCCTCTTTAACTAAAGGCATATTTCTATTTTATACATGTATAGCAACTGTCCCCATTTAGGTGCCATTTATCTACAGGAAGAAAAGCAAGCCTATTCATCACTCTGAAAATATTTATAGATTGATCCCATTATCCTACACTAAAGGAAGAGCTGACAGGATCAGGTGTATCAGTGTCAGTTATTGTTCTATGGTGCAGCACCTAGGACCAAATTACATCAAACACTGGTGAACATTGACACAATTGAGGCCTATTATTATTATTATTATTACCCTTCATCCAAGGATCACAGAGTGGTTTACAATTTAAAAACACAAAAATACATACCATAGTAACAAATAAAAACAATTAGCCCACCCCAGTTTAAAAGGCCATAGATTGTTTAATTAAACAAAGGCCTGGGAGAAGCGAAATGTTTTTGCCTGGTACCTAAAGATATGTAATGAAGGAGCAAGGGGGAGAACATTTCACAAGCAGGGAGCCACCGCAGAAAAGGCCCATTCTCGTGCTGCCACCCTTCAGAACTGTTACAGAAGAGGCACACAGAGAAGAGCCTCAAATGATGATTGCAGGGTCTGGTTCTGTTTGTATGGGTAGATGTGATCCTTGAGGTATTGCGGTTATCAACCAGCATTTTGAATTGTGCCCTGAAGCTAATTGGTAGCCAGTACAATCAGGCCAAGATTGGTATTATATGCTCAAACCATCTTGTCACTGCTCTTCCGCAGATGCAACTTTTGCCATCTCTTCCATTCTACTGCACTTCCCCATACCTCCCTAAAACCAGCTCTGGGGGGATCTTAAGGCATTCCATTCATGAAAGTTTAGGTCTGGATGCAACCCATTTGTTAAAAAAAAACCAGTAATAAAGACAAGACTTCTAGTATCAGAACCACTCTACCATATAAGTGTCATGATTTTGGCTGTTTTAGTGGAGGACTTCCCACAATAAGCCAGAAAATCAACCAAACAAGGCACATTTAAAAGTTCTCTTTATTGGAAAGAACCTTGAAGAAATACCTTTTAAAAACAAAACTTACCGCATAAGGCAAACCAATATAACTGTGTGAATGATGAGAACTGCTGTTATATAGCTGGTGTGGATAACTGTTTGACTTCTCAACTACCACAGGGCTAGCTTCTACAGATTCAGGTCTGAAAAGCAAGACAAACATTAAGATTTCCCTTTTGTTCCAAATTGCTGAATATTTCAGTATTATGATAAACGTAAAGAAGGAAATGTTTGTTGCTATGTTCCTGTCAAAAATAAATAAATGTCTGGCAAGCTGTCAGTAACAACACTAATTGAAAGTTTCTGTAGTGGTATGGGTGTGCACTATATCAAGTGAATACTATCCATTTGAACGACACTGACAACAATGTTGTAAAACAAAGAAGCACAAAAAAGATTACAAGGCAGGAGTACACAAGTATCAATAATTCTTATTGTTTCTGAGAACACATATGCAGCGTAGGAGTCTGCCCATATGCTGTTAGCAGTATCTGAAACCCCAATAAATTATGACATCTAGTGGCAGAATAAGCACCACACAGGCTTCCTGTGTTGCCAGTACTGTATCCTGAAAGGATGTATTTTACAGGTTGTACTAAGGAACTATAAAGATAGACCCTGAAGGAAGGTGCTCCTAATTACTTTATTTTCTATTATAAGCACAAGTTATGTATCAGTATTCTGATTTCACCCCAAACTGAATAGCTCAGAGCAAAGGGGGGGGGGAGTGTTATGAAGTTTCACTGTGAGAATAGTTAATGAATGTTAATTTAAGAATCACCCTAGATGCTAAAGTAGAAATGAACACTATATATGAAAAAATATATATTGCCAAAACTTTAAAAATAGCAATTTTGCCATAACATAACCAAATGGGCTCCAATACATACTGAAATGTAAGGGAAGTCAAGACTTTTAAGAGGGAAAACCATAAGGTAGAGTTCAACCAACCAACTTTGATTCTGTTTATAATGCCCAGAAGTTAATCAACTGAAACTCAGCAACACTACAGAGATGCATAAAATGAAACGTAAGATAGAACCAATTTTGCAAATCTGCTGTTGTGCCACAATACTTACTCTGAGCCTGCAGCCATTTCCAAATATGAAGTTTCTGCTGTGTCAACCCCCAACGGGACCACTATGCTCATGACGTTCGTTTCTGATAAATTCGATTACTATGGAGTTCTATGCATTGGTATCCAAAACACTGGGGCATGCCAGCCACAGTGCTCATTGCAAACATCTAAGTGCATCCACAAACTCTGTTAACCAAAAGAGAAAAAGAGAGACTTTAAATTTTTATTTCAAATGTATGAGTTAAAAGAGCTTACTTTTTTAAAAATTTCAGTATGAACATTAAATTATTGGAGACTGAACAGTCTCTAATAAGCACAGTCTCTAAGCACATTTACTCAGATGTCAATCCTAGAAAAGGGTAAAATCTATTTCAACTACTTTCTTACACGTTACTTATTAATTCCATCCCTTTCTGCTAAAAGTAAATTGATTAAGTTAGTAACTGCATCATTACTTAACAAATGCATGCAGCCTTCATTTATAAATGTGCATGTTTATGTGCAAACATCTGTATTAAGGCCTTAATTGTGCTTTAATGGTTACTCACAGTAAACAGGACTAGAGATTCCTTTAGCAAATAAATGTAGCAAAAATAAAGAACATTAAGATAATTTAAAATGAAGACTCTACATGCCAATTTTGAAACTAAGGGTGACCAACTGAGAGTCAATACCAGTTTCCCAAACTTGGGACTCCAGCTGATTTTGGATTACAATTCCCATCATCCCTGATGATAATTAACAATAATTTATTATTTATATGCTGCCCATCAGACTGGGTTGCCCAGATAATTTGGGTGGCTTCCAACAAATTAAAACACAGTAAGACATCAAACATTAAAAACTTCCCTATAGAGGACTGCCTTCAGATGTCTTCTAAAAGATTGTTGTTTATTTCCTTGACATCTGATGGGAGGGCGTTCCACAGGGTGGGTGAGACTACCGAGAAGGCCCTCTGCCTGGTTCCCTGCAACCTCAAAGTGAGGGAACCACCAGAAGGCCCTCAGAACTGGATCTTATTGTCCGGGCTGAATAATGGGAATGAAGACACTCCTTCAGGTGTGCAAAAGCTATTTAGCGCTTTAAAGGTCAGCACCAACACTCTGAACTGTGCTCGGAAACTTACAGGGAGCCTTTAGGACCAGTGTAAAACGGTCCCAACAGATGCTCCCAATCTGCCAGCTGCATTCTGGATTAGTTGTAGTTTCCGAGTCCCTTCAAAGGTAGCCCCGCGTAGAGCATATTGCAGTAGTCCAAGAGGGAGATAACCAGAGCATGTACCACTCTGGCAACAGGCAGGCAGGGTCTTAGCCAGCAAACCATATGGAGCTGGTAGACAACTGCCCCAGACACAAAATGATGGGAGAAGTAGTCCAACAACAATTGGAAACCCAATTTTGGGAAACCCTGGTCCACATCAGCCTTCTACAGTCACTTTCTCTCCGTCTGTCCCAACAGCAGCAGAGGAAGTGGAGACCAGTTACTTATGCTACTTTTGATTCTGTCATTGCCTGTTTCTTCAGTCTACAGACCAAATATCTTTTCCCAGCCCACATGCTGAAACTGGGTGATGATATCAGTGCCTAGATTTCCAGTCTCTGCATTAAAGGTTATCATTGATTTAATACTGTCAAGAAATAGTGCAATTCTATACATATCTACACAGAAGTACAGTCTCACTGAATTCAGTGGAGCTAAATCCCAAGCAGGAATGGAGAAGGTCAGTTCCGATTTGAATGTGAACCTGCCAATTCACATCTCTGAAAACAATGTGCAAACCAAAATGCAGCTATCCTTCCAAATTTGTACGCCTCTTAATTTTGTGATGCAGTTTTCCAACCAACCAATGTGTGCAAAAATGTACATATTAGATAAAAAAATGCATTTTTGTATGTTTATATAGGGGAAATTGTAGGCAAGAAGTGTATGATGAATTTTTTGGCAGGACTTTTCTTTTTTGGAAAAAAATTGACAAATGATATGGAATGTGGCAAACTTACTGAAAAAAATAAGAACTCAAAATGGAGCTATCTACTCTACTCCACTCCCAGATAAGCATGTACAGAAATGCAGCCTAAATCAGGGGTAGGCAACCTAAGGCCCGGGGGCCACAAGCGGCCCACGAGCCACCCCTGAACTGAGCCACACACTTGGCGAGTTCCTGTGCTAAATTGGCGCAGGGACTTGCTTCCATGGCGCCGGAAATCACGGGCGCAGGCGTGCAATCTGGCCCACAGAGGGATCTCTGCTGGAGTGAAACGGCCCAGGCAAGGTAAACCTTGCCGACCCCTGGTCTAAATGGTTAACTGAAGTCAAGCTATCCACCCCAATACAGGCACACTAAAGACTTTTTCCAATATAAAAGCCACTTAGAGAATCCCTACAGAGAACTCTTCAAACCATTTTCCTCATATTCAAGTTCCTGTTTCTTATGCTGTTTTGAATCAAGTTAGTTATATTTCAGTTAAATGTACTATATATTGCTGATGATTTGATGAAGGATGGAAAATGTTATTGAAGATCTTAAAACCCTAATCTGCATTTCTAGCCCCACATGCAGTATCATTTGTAGCTCAACAGGATGGATATGTATGTGCATGATTCACTATTTACATTAAAAAGTTAAGGTGTGTGTGTGTGTGTGTGTGTGTGTGTGTGTGTGTGTGAATGCACGCATGCTCACTTCATTATATTTAATATACATTCATGCCACAGGCAGTTTCCTGTGTAAAACAAACCAGCTGTTTTTAGGAGGAGCCTGAAAACAACTTGTGTACATCTACTGCCGCCAAATGCTGCCTGAATCACAAAGTATAGCACTCCTTTTCTAAACCTTTACAACTTGAGCTGTTGAAATAGTTGTTCTCCCTTTTTTAAAATTTAGCTACAAGAGACAGTATCTGTTACAGATCTCTTCAGTAAGGTAGCTAGAGCTGTAGCACATTAAGCTGTGCACGATGAATATCATTTGGGTCTAGTGTTTTTATTTCTGTAACCTTTTCCTCCTCTGTAATTTGACCTTTTGTAAAGCAAGGTACCCATTCACAAGTAGTATTTCACCAAATCTCAGAGAAAGGTATTGCTCAACCAATGGTGCTGTAAACAAGTGTGGAATTACAAATTTTAAGTCACTGTACCCAATCTCCCAGCTTAGAAACTTGCCCTAGTTGTAAAATATATATGGAATAGGTTCGATAAGCAAACCTCTTGTGTGTCTGAACTATTTCATTGCTTACCATCTGTTCTGACTGCCTCAGCAGGAATGAAACTGACACATCTTGCCAGAAAAAAAATGCAGAAAAGGTTGGTTTTCTAAGCAGAGAAAATCTTGATCTGAAGAGGAGGAGACACTAGTTATTTCAGAAGCGTGCATCTATTACAACACTGTTCTGGCTTTAAAGCTCATGTTTTAAATGGCTCCCTGCTTTTTTAAAAAAATTGTAGTACTCCACTAAAGATGTCAACCTGTGCTTTTTTGTTTCTTTCTTTCTTTTATGGTGCACAATATGAAATGTAAGGGTACTGTAATTATGGCGAGGATCTTGTTTGGCAACCAATAAAGCTAACTGGAAGATATTGACTTTTTTGTAGTGGGGGATACAAAAGCCTCACAGATCCTTAAAAAAAGGCTGTTGCTAACTGCAAGACAGATCTACAAGAGAGACACAGGATGGGCAAGATATATATATTTAAAGTAAGCTGAGTGATGTCACTTAAAACAGAATCTTTATATATACAGCTTCCTAAGAAATGTCATTACATTCACAGAGATCCTGTCATCCCAGTGTTGCTAAAACTAATACCGAAGTTTAACACATCAAATGTAACAAGTTATGTTAACACAGACTTGCAGGCCTCAAAAATCCTGCCTTCATGTACCAATGTGTTTACACTGGGGTTTGACAGGGAACTTTTCTCCATTGGTAAACTGTAAGACAGTACTAGTGAGAGTACACACACTTTTCTTAGTATTCATCAAATATTTTTTCAGAACTCAATTTAAACAACAACAAAGCCCTGCCAATAGGCTAGCTGTGTTCATCAGAACCTCTAGCCAGAGGAAAATAAAAAGCTGGTGGGTTTGAATTTTTCTTGCCAAGACTTTTAGAACACCAAATTTTGAGCCACATCAAATGAACCCAGGAACATGAGAAACAGTTAGTCCCAATTATTAAATCCCACATACAATTTTTATGTAAGTGTAGTCTAAATGTTATTGTTAGCAAGCTATTCAATTTATCAAGGCCATTGTAGAATATTCTAAAATATTTCCAACCTATTTGCTAAGAGTTGTGGTCCACTCAGTCATCTAAGCCATTAATGAAGACGACCTGCACTGCATTCAGAACTGATCCCTGTGGAATCCCACTTGATACCTCTTTCCAGTTTGATGCTGATCCATTCATTACTATTGTCTGGATGAAGCTGTTCAACCAACTGTAGTAAATCATCTTTATTACCTGAAAGCAATAGGCATCTCATAACCATGATGTTAATGTCAAACAGCTCTAAAAGTTAAAACTAGCCCACTTAACTACATTAGTAACAATCATTGTTTTAATCTCTTAATTCAGTCACAGTCACCTCAACTTTTAACAAGGAAATAGTGAATTATATCGATATTTACAGCATAGCACCATACTAAAATATGGGTGTGGAACTAAATTTGCTGATGGACCAGTACTATAGAGGTAGTATGAGGCAATGAGCCAAGACAGCAGACACAGGCCTCTTTGTATCAGGCAGTGCAGGATATGGAAGGAAGGAGAGAGGCATCAAATATGAAAAAGTTATGCCATCTGGAGGCAATAAGTGGCTGCAGAGCCACTGTTAGTCAAAAGTCCAATAATCTCCGCTTCCTATCTTTCCCTCATCCCATGCCAGAAACATAACTTTGGCATGAGGTCTTACACCCTATCCATTTTCCTAGTTCAGAGAAGGAAAAGTGCAAAAGGAAGATTTGCAAGAGAAGAAAGCTGTTGTAGTATACAAATGAATCTCCAGTGACAGCTTTCCACAGGTCAGTGCCACCTGGTATGGCCCTCTACTCTAAGAAGATACTGAAGATGCAATATTCATTACATCTTCTGTAGGCACTGTCCTAAATGTAGCAACCAACAGCTTCGTATGCCATAAAAATAAACATGAAATTCTATTCCTAACACCATTAGGAGTTCACATCGCTGTGATATTTCAAAAGCTATGGTTAACACTGGACACAGAAAACCAATTATCAAAACAGACTATAGCGATAGTAAGGTAAGTCTCAGGTACCAAAATTTCAAGCTATATTCACTGCATAGGTTCAAACTTCATAATGGAGAACACACATGAAACATGGTATTCCAATTATTCAGTAGGGCTGGACGATATCTGTTTTTCAACATTGTGATATATCACAGAAATATTGTGATGTCTGAGGAGGCACTGGCTGGCTTCACGGTTTTCCCCGCATTGTGATTTTTGTGTAGCACACCCACCATTATTTGCGACATATTGCCAGGTCAAAACTTATTAAACAGATAAAATGATATGGACTTCAAACCAGTGTATCGCCCAGCCCTAGTGTACAGGTATGCAAGCCTATTCTGTCCTAGCCTCAATGTATTTCCAAAACTGTCTAACACTGAGCCCACTCCATTAATAGCACCTATATATCTATGAAGTAGCTAGTATAGATAGTACAATGGCTAAGAGTTTGAGTTACAAACCTGGATGTTCCTAGATTAAATTTTACTTCACGCACAAACTCACAAGATGGCCTACAGCAAACTACTATCTCCCAAGCCCCCAACTGTGATGGCTGCCTACATTATAGAACATTTGTGATTACTGAGATAGTGTATGTTAATTGTTCTGGATACTCAGAAAGTATTTTATAAAAGCTCACTTTTAGCACTAGATCCCAACCCAAAAGGACATACTTGGTTGCGAGCCAGATTGACCTTTGCTGAATTAAGCAAAATGCTACAATATGTTGAATGAAAAAACAGAAGAACCACCCTTGACCGACTAACCCAGTTGTCTTCATTATTTACAGGAAAGTTGCATACAATATCAACATAACTATTTTCCTGCACTAACAGTCCTCAAATGGGATTATTAAATGAGTCCCCATAAAGCAAGTAACTGGATGTTTATTCAACTAAAATAGAACCAAAATAATCAAACTATGGTTTGCAATCATGCTTTAGAAGGCTCGCTCAAAGGATTACTGGTTCAGATGTAATGGCAAAGTGCTGTTGGAATAAAGGAAAATATCAACTAATCTGAAATTATATGGTGAAGTGGGATGCGGCAAGAATACAAACTCTATGGTTTGGAGGAATGGAAATGGCCTGGTGTAGGTGATTTGGAATGAACTGCGGGAATCTTAACTTGCACACTCTCTTGTCCCAACTTCCTCCCTTGAATGCAAAACAGTACAATCTCTTGACAACTGTGGTTTGATTTAACCTAAATTGGTTAACACAAAAAGAATCTGAAACCAGTTTTACCCTTTATTTTGTTTAAACTAACTTTGGTTAAATCATAGTTCCCCAAGTTGCATGATGCAGATGCTTTAACTCTCCTTATGTGGAGAGGAGAAGGAACATGAGCCAGAGGAATGCCTCAGGTCATTCCTGGTAACATAAACCATGGTCAAGATTATATGTTTGAATGCATAGACACTCCACAGCAATTTGAAAAGGGAAATGGAGGATAGAGAGCGGAACAGATTAGGACTTCTTTATCAAGCTGCTTTCACCTTCCAGGTTAGCCCTTTCCCCTTCTCTTAATTTCCACTATTCTTATATTTTACCTAATCCACCCCCTTATATCTTGCCTGTTTAGGCTGTGAAGTCTTCAGGAAGGAATATCCTGGTTGGCAGTAGCACTTAAACAACAGTCTCTTCGTAGTTTGGATATCATGTGAAACCATGTTTTCAAACAAGGAAAGCTTCAGGAGAGGGCACACCAGCACTCCCCTGTGAATATGAACTGCAGCATTCATCTGGGGATGCCTGTCCACCATTGCTAAACCCAGGGATAAATTTCCAAAGCAACACAGTTTCCTAAAACAAAAAACACACTATTCTGAAATCCCTGAATTCAAAAATGAGAACTATGGGCAACTGTATAAATCCCATTATATTATCTTTAAATGCAATCTTATCCTCTTCATTGAACGGTTGTGCTGATGAAGAGAGAATCTGAAACCCTTGTTGGGTGGTATCCAGCTACACCATTCTCAATGCAGACTCATTGAAACAAATTTCTTTTACTTGAGTAAAATCCATTGATTTAAACAGATCTACTCCATGTGTAGTTTAGTTGGATCTCACCTATTGACTCCTACACAACATAAATGAACTTGATTGCACTCAGTAAAGAACAAAAGCTTTAGAAACAGAGTGCAACTTATTTACAGAACCTGCAGCATTTATCCTGATCTGGAGCCATCAACTGGATGTTCTTGATCTTCCTTTGAGAACTTCAAATGATGAAATAAAAATATTTGCATAAAAGTATACACTTTATTTTCAACTTTTTCCTTCACAAAATATTAATTCAAAAATATTAAAATGATGGATCATGGGTAATTTATTTATAGTCTTATTCTCAATTTCTCACATCTGTTAAACAGGAATCCTGTTTATTTTGCAAATTTGTTTTATTACCTCATATAGTGCCAGACTTAAGGCTGCTTTGATGACATTTCAGGGTAACAGTTATACAATTCTCTTCTGCTTTGCTTTTTTGATACTTCTGTTGTGGTTTTGGTATAAGATACTAAAATCTCAAGTTCACACTATAGCCAAATGTTAGGGCTAGGAGTCTAGAGGCAGGCAGGTGTTTCAGCAGAGAATCAGCCTACAATCTCTAATTGAAGAATCAGACCAAGGTCAGCAGCTTTATGAGGTCAGATAAGAATCTACTGGCTCCTCATATCAGCAAGACTCAGGTGGGCTGGAAGCTGCAATAATGTTATCTAGCAATCTGCAGTAGTATTGCTTTAGTACAGCAATTCAGGCCAGCAGTTTCCTTAGGTCAAGGGTTAGGAACCTATGGCACTCCAGATGCTGTTGGTCTCCCAACTCCCATCAGCCCTCATCAGCACACCCACTGACCAGAAATAATGGGAAGTGTAGTTCAACAACACCTGGAGACCCCCATCTTACGTTGCAAGGTGTTATGGTAGTGTACAGTAAGAGCCTGGACCAGTATTTTCATAGAATCATAGAGTTGGAAGAGACCACAAGGGCCATCGAGTCCAACCCCCTGCCAAGCAGGAAACACCATCAGAGCACTCCTGACATATGGTTGTCAAGCCTCTGCTTAAAGACCTCCAAAGAAGGAGACTCCACCACACTCCTTGGCAGCAAATTCCACTGTCGAACAGCTCTTACTGTCAGGAAGTTCTTCCTAATGTTTAGGTGGAATCTTCTTTCTTGTAGTTTGGATCCATTGCTCCGTGTCCGCTTCTCTGGAGCAGCAGAAAACAACCTTTCTCCTTCCTCTATGTGACATCCTTTTATATATTTAAGCCAGATGGTTGGCTCCTTCAGTCGATTTCCCACACCTATATCCATATCTATCTTTACTTAGCTCAAAGTGACTGTAATAGACAATGCTCAGCATGCCCTCCTGCACCTGAATAGAATTGTGCTTTGCCAACAGTTCTATCTAAAGAAAATGTTGGCTCCTACATAGTCTCTAGCCCCTTTCTAGAACAGAATAAAGGAAACAAGGAATGGAAGCGGAGAGATGGAGAAGAAACAGGCATATTCTTTAATATTTTTTTTTAAAGCATATTGTAATTGTTAGCATATACTGCAAGAAGAGCCAATGACTGACTAAAGTAATGGGACTCTACAGCATATCCTACTCAGCTTTTTATGTCAACCTATAAAGAGTTAGAATATGTCTGCTGACATTCTGAAAAATGTAGTTCTATCTGGCCTTCACAAGTCTGTGGGTTCCACGGAGCAATCAAAATACAAAGAAAAATCACTTTTTCCAAATAGTAAAAGCACCTATAGTACCTCCCTACAATTAAGCTCTATTCTACTTCTAGAACACAGGGTATTTAAAGCAGTAACAGCTGTCTAAGTTTAGAAATAACAAGCATTTGTTTTCAAAGCAGAAAGGTGGAGGACCTGCCAGAGCAGTCCAGTTTAGGGTGTATATAGCCTACTTCATATTTGCTTACCTTGCAAGGTAGAATTTGACATCCTTAGAATTCTAACTTTCATTTGGAAGTAAAAGAAGAAGATGATGATGATGAAGATGGTTAGTAGGTATTAGATGCACTGAATGCATGTTTGTATCTTTAAATCTGAATATCAAGCTATGTAGAACTACTGGAGGCCAGTGGGAAAGGCTTCCCTGTCCCTTTTACCTAACTCACTTTTCTATGGCTTTCCCCTCCTCCCAGTCCATTCTTTGTAGCAGTCTCCATTCCAGTCCTGCTATTTTTTCTTTTTTTAGGTGCCTTTTTTTGGAAACAGTAATTCTTAAGGGGGGGGGAGCAACACAAAATAAATTTAATCTGCATCATTCTGCTTCCATTTTTTAAAATGAAGTTTGAACCCTCTTTAAAGCCTCCCCTGTGCCCTGGAAATTCAGATCCAGGAACGAAGACTAATCTAGTTTGAGATTTGGAAGCAAACAAACTCCTAAGAACTGTAACAGTCAATCTCTCCGCATTTAAGGTGACCAAGGCCCAGGCCAGGAAATCTACAACTTCCAAGTATTGCTTGCACAATGGAAAGTACTGATACAAATACATTCGTAATGCCACCTTTTAAAATTCTGAATAATTAATGTATGGAGCTGTTTTAATTGGGAAAACCAATTTTCCCATGAAATTATTGCTGGGTATAATCCTCACTAAAGTGAAGTCTAACTTAACTAGGCACATATTCTTTTGATTAATCTCTTTTCCAATCTTCATCCCCTGGCAGCCCAAATCTAAAATTTCAAATTGTAAGTTCCTCAGTAGAGAGACTTAACTTTTTGTTTCTTACTCTGTTAGCATCCCAAGTACTGTGATGGTACAAAAATTAGAGCCAACTCTATAATGAGGCACATTGAAGCAAACCACTCAGGTGGCACAATAGGGGGCAGCTTTACAAGTGGCAGACTGGTTGGGACCCGTGAACTCTGCCATCAACATCACTTTCCTGTGCTCTGCTTTTCCTCCTCCTGCCAGTTTTGTAGAAGAGCGGGAACAGCAGCAGGAGGAAGAAAACAATACATCACAAGGAAGCAGAAGTACCTCTGCTCTCCCTAACACCATGTGCATTGCTGGGTATAAGGTGAGATTGAAGTCCCCGTTTTAAGTTGTGGGTCCCTCCCATACAGTCTGGAACTTGATACTTACTTCTCTTTTAAGTTATCACTCAACCTAACCTACTTTAGAGTTATCTGAAGAAGCGTGCATGCACACGAAAGCTCATACCAATAACAAACTTAGTTGGTCTTTAAGGTGCTACTGAAAGGAATTTTTTGTTTTTGTTTCGACTACGGCAGACCAACACAGTCACCTACGTGTAACTAGAACTACTTTAGAGGGTTGTTGTGGAGATATATCGGTGAAGGGGAGGGAAAATAATATACATCAACTTTAGTTCACTGGAAGAAGGGTGGGATATACTGTAAATCTAGTATATAATAATGTGGTCCTGGATTCCCCCCCCCCTTCTCTAGCTATGGTAGGGAAGACAAACATGAATCAAGTGGTCATTTAGGTAAGGAAAATGTAGGACAGGGTGTGTGGTGGTAGTGGAACAGATTAATTGGAAAATAATAAAGCCAATACAGTGGTACCTCCGGTGGCGGACAGGATCTGTTCCAGAGGTCCGGTCGGATCCCGAGGTTTCCGCAACCTGAGGACCGCTTCTGCGCATGCATGGTGAAACCTGGTCAAATACTTCCGGGTTTGCCGCTTTTGTATCCTGGAGTTTACGTAACCAGAGGGTTATGTAACCGGAGGTACTACTGTACTTTTAATATGTGGATTAGCTTGTGTCATTTCATATCAAGTGAAATAATTTTGTGTTATAAAGTCCTGATATTAAAAAGGCAGTGTGGTGTAGTGGTCAGATTGGTGGACTACATCAGGGACATCTGGGATTTCTGTTCATTCTCTCTAACCTACCTCCTACGGTTATTATGAAGGAGGATAATGGGGGAAGTTAATGCCACACTTTGCTCCATTGAAGGATGGGATAACAATGAAATGAACTTAATGTTTCTAAGAGTTAGCAATGCTTAGGCTGGGCTGTTTTGAAAGGGCAGCAATTTTTAAAATTATTTTATTATTGCTGCATTTTTACTGCCAGAATAACTTGCTTGACCTTGGATATTATGCACCATAATATTTTTTTTTGAGGGGAGGGGTTGCTGCTCTGCCTCAAGCAGCAAAATGTCTTGTGCAGGCCCTGACAAAATTAGTACCTTCTCAAAAGACAGCAGAAACTATAGCACAAGCCTCTCTGTGTTTATCCAGAAGTAAGCTCCACTGTGTTCAATTGAGCTTACTCCCTAGTAAGTGTAGTTAAGATTGCAATCTTAGATATTTTCCTAGTTTTTACTCCTGAACTGGGTAGAATAATAAACAATAATTAAACCTTCTCCCAAAACATATGAGAAAATGGTTCTATGATCAGTTGCCATAAGCTTTCTAGTCTGTGGTCTCTCTTCTTTAACCACTGAAACAGAATGCTACATTGAAAGGAATATATGTGCTGCAACTTGACTGTGGCGGCTACTAATGGTTATTTCATTGGAAATAACATGATGAGAAGATATTTTTCTCTTTATTTAAAAAATATGCACTACTCCAGAAGCGGTGTTAGAAATTAGCCAGGCGCATTTTGCTACTGGCGCAGGTCCAATTGCGACCACTTGGAGATCTCTGGATGCCAAGTTGGTGACTGACATCTCCATCTGGCTGTCTGGCTGGCTCTCCAGCTTTCTTAAACTGGTAAGCAGAAGAGCTTATTTATCACACTTATATCCCACATTTTTCTCCAATGAGTACATGGTTCACCCCCCCCCTTAATCCCTACAATGACCCTATGAGGTAGGTTACATGGCTGTGACAGGCCCAAGGTCACCCAGTGAGCTTCATGACACTCTAACCACACTGGCTTCCTACAGTACTATGGGGCAGCTATATACATTAAGTCGGTAAATAAATTATGTGGAAAAGAAAATGTCACTTGGAGAAGGGTCTGAAATATTTCCCCTGAAGCTTGAATTTGTATTCTGGATTGTTTGATTTGATGTTTTAACATGCTGTAAACCACTTTGGGATTTTTAAATTTAAAATATAAAGTGGTATAGAAATGAAATCAGTAATAATAATAATAATAATAAATCTCCCTCCGGGGGATGCCTAGACATTCCATTGTGGTGATCATAACCTGGGTTTAAGGTGCCATTTAGCGACTAGCTTATATATCTGAGTTTCTAACACTGCCCAGAAGGCTGCACTCCTATAGTCTTGCATCAATGCATTGCGAAGGAGGTGATGCTGAAAAATGGTATTCTATTATTGTAGTTTAAAACATTTAAAAGACATCAGATTGGATCCAGTGTTCCTTCCATTCACAGACAGGACTGAAATCAAAGGGATTTCCTGCTGGAAAGAGAGGAGGGGGGGAATCACCAACCTTTTAGAGCAGCTTTTCAGGGGTCAAGGAGAACTGCAGGAAGGAGGAATTAGTAAATATTGCCTCTCTTCCTCCAGTGCGAGTATTCCAATAATAGAGTTCTACTCATGAGAAAGCTGAAATCATCCCAGAAAAATAATGCAGTTTATTACTTTCAACTATAAAGCATGCATGCAACACCCCCCCCATAACCAACTTCTCCTTATATTTAAATTCAATAAACAGTAGAAGAATGGGTGGTTTCTTTTCAGTGTCAAATAAGGCATATTTCAAAGATTATAGAATGTCTGGTTTCACTCAGCCATGAAGCTTACTGGATGACATTAGGCCTCTCACTGCCTCTCAGTCTAACCTACCTCACGGGGTTGTTAGGATAAAATGAGGAGGGAAGAACCATGTTTGCCACCTTCAGCTTCTTGGAGGGAAAGGTGGTATATACTGTAAATGTAATAAATAAGTAAAAAACAACAACTAAGAAATCTGAAAATGTTGGAATTGTAACTGGTGAATCAAAATATACTCTTCTGTATATCACGGTCTAAATTAAATTGGAGTTCCAAATGTGCATTTGAGGCTAATCTTTGGCTTAGTGTCATGTTCACTGCATTCCTGCTAAAGCTTTCCATTATTACATTGCAATTCAAATGAAAAGGAAATTGCACTGCACCATTTAAATGACAAGAAAGCACCACTACTTTCCCCACCTTCAGTCCAAGTTGCAGAGGGTGCTGCTCCTTTTAAGATAATATTTCAGGATACGATTTGGAAACTTCACCCAAAAAATATTTGAGCCACAAGCTTTGAACCTTATTAGATGTTAAGCCCTGATACAAAACATGTACGCAAGATTAATTCTATTATTTTTTATATTAATTAGTTGCTTTACTCACAAAATAGACCCAAAGTGACTTACAATAAAGTATAAACACTAAAAAGAGTGACGACAAACCAGTAAAAACCTACAAGCAATGGCTTCACAGAACCAGCCCCACTAAGAGATAAGAAGCCCTTGAAACTCTTCAACTTAAGGTCCAAAAGCTCACGGGAGGGGGTTTGTCTGCCATCTAAAAACAGATAAAGATGGTGCCAGGCATTTTTAAAATTAAGTAAAACAAAAATCTGAATATTCTCTCTTTTAAAGAGATAAAATACAATTGTATTTTTTTACAGGTTACAAAGCACGGGGTGTGGGAAGGCTTCCATTACATCACAGACTAATGAAAATTTGAGCTACAGACTCAGGAGACTATGTCCAGCTGTGCCAGCAAAAGCAACAGAACTTCCCCTTCCTCTCCTCACCCCTGCAACCCAACCACACCCCAGTTTGTTCCAGAGAATCCTCCAATCCCCTAGAGCAGATTTGGGGGGCTCTCAGGAAGCAACAGTGGAGACAGGGGGAGCCCTGTTGGCACAAGCAGGCTGACACAAATGGATGTCACTCAGTGTAGTTCAGAGAATATTTTAATTCTTAACAGAAATAATAAACCAACTTATTTTGGATCAACTGTACTACAGATTACATTGAATTTTTATTTGAGACATTGTCTTGGTCAAGGGCTTGAGACAAACAGCACGCAGTGGACTTCTTATAGTCATATGTTGGATTCAGTGCTTCTGATATGCTCATACAGAAGATTTCTTCTGTAAACTAAAAGCTCCTTCTATGAGAAGAATGGAGCCCCTATGTTTACTTAGCTGCTGTACAAGAATTTGTCCTCGTTGAAGAGAAAATATGCCAACAAATTTTAGGTTAGCTCTGTTTATTCTATTTTATAGTGCTCCATAACTCAGCAATTTACAAAAAGAAGTTTTCTGAAAAGAAGTTTCAGAATTCAACCAAGGCTCATCTCACTTATGGTACCAAAGTTTATTTAACAGAAGCTCAGATCAAAGACCTTGCTGCACTTTTAAAGGAAGAATGTAACTCCTGAAAAATGTAATAACCAGACCTCTGGATCACTGATTTGCTACTTACCAAAAGCAAGAGTGGTAGAGGTGAGGTGGTGGGGAAGTCAGCAGGATGCAAACAAGGCAGGGGAGCCAACATGGTTCTTCTACCTGTGCATCTGCACAGCACTGACCTCCCAGCCAAATCATCCCTCCAGGTAAACAGAAGTGACTCTGCTGCCAGGAGGTCAAGTGAGCACTGCCACACTACTATGCTGTCCACCATTGGACTTATATCTGAATAAACATGCATAAGATTTCCACATAGGGAAAAAAATAATTTAAGCCATGTAACACTTTATTACCGTAAGTCCTATTACTGTGACTCTCAGCATACCAAAAGGTACACTATGTTTCACTGGATGAAATATACGAGTTGTGTTCCAGATTTGTGACCCATTGAAGCTCACCTTTTTTATTCTAACAAATGAATCTGCAGTACGAAATCTTTTAGGCTACAACCCTAAATTCTGCTGGGTGCAGAACTGCCTTTCTTGATGAGGTAGAGCTGCAATGCTGCTTCCCAAAAGATATGTCACTGCTGCTGGCTGGGAGGGAGAGGGGCAAAGAGATCCTGCATTAAACACCAGTGGAAGCACTGAGTTGGCTCTGCCAGCGCACCATGGCAATCTGCTCCCTTGCCTTGCCCCTCCCCAGTAAATGACAGCCAGGAAGCTAGAACTGTGGCTCCACTAAACCAGGTGAGCCTTCTTTAAAAATCTCAATGAACAAAATAAAACTTAGAATAAGGATACATACAGTTCAGAACCCACTAGTGGAATGCAACTTTACTAGCAGTTCCACATTACAGACAACATAGAACAAAGGCCTTAAAATGGCTTCAATTCTCTTTTAATGGTGGGTTTTGAATTAACATAATATTCTGTTTTCTTTGAATCCCATTTTGGAGAAACCAAATATTGTCATCATAAGTAGTAAATAAAACCAAACCATCTGGATGGCATCCAACTAACTATTCTATAGTCAGAGTATACCCATTTAAATCAATGGATTTAAGTTCTACTCTAACTTAGTTAGATGCCACCCTTGATTTTTCAGCACACAAAATTCAATTTATAATTCAAATGAGAAGATGAACACCTAAGCAAAATTGTTTATAATCAAGGATCAACTTTTTCCAGGTTCACAAGACTGTATATACAGTATGAAAAATATTAAAATCATTAAAGTGACAATTGTTTTGACTAGATATGCCTATGCACATTTACTCTGCTGCAAGTCCCATTAAGTTCAATGGTGCTTACTCCCTGCTAAATGGATAAAGGATTGTAGTCCCATACATTAAACCATGTGTAAACCAACATGTTCTTGGCCTCACAACATACTGAAGGCATACATGAATAGCCCTGTAATGCATACGTCTAAGAAGCAGGTTATTAACTATGCAAGACAGTCAAGTATGTAAATTAATGTTGCCAGGGTTGAAGGGAAAACCCACTGCTAAATAATATTTTGCAGAAGGTTACACAAACACATTAAAGTTGCAACTTGACTCTCAAGTCATTCTAACTGCAAAAAATATTAAAAATATAATTAAGTGAAACTTTCATATACTTTTAGATAAGCATGTTGCTCTCAACTGTATTCAACAGAACCGGAAGGGGGGCAGGAGAGGAGGGAAGATAAAGGAGAAGGCTTAACAGTACAATAGTTACTGTATTTTAAATGCATCATCACTATTCATTTGTCAGTGGCAATTAGCACCTTACAAACAATCCCTTTTCACAGTGAAACATGCATTTCACATGTACTGTATAACAAAAAAATCATGTAGAAAAGTCACATTTAAGACATGTAACCTTTAACACACCCACCCCTCAAAGAAGGGGGAGTTTTAAATCTGTCTGTATAATTCCTTGGGGGAGGGAGAAACCCAGGAAAAATCTGTCCAGCAGCAACAGATTATTAATAGATTAGAAATTATTTGGCTTGATAGTGCTATCACAATCTCAAATGAAGTGCCATGATAAAAATTATTTTCATGGTCTCATTGTAATGCTGGTTGCATGCCAGCATTAGACATTACAGCACAAATCTAGATTAAGAGGCCAAGAGGAACTTGTCCACCATTTTAAAAACAAAAGTAAAAAGATTAATATGGCATGCATATGAACTCACTTCAAACATACACACATAGACCACAGCAGCTACACCAGTCCGTCATCAATCCCCTCCCCTAGGAAGACTGGTCTCGTTGATTTGTGCCTTTCACACAAATAACCAATAAAATTAATCAGCTGGAACCCAGCATTTTAATCGTAGTAAAGACGAGATACGTTTCGTTCATGACTTAAAGACGGCAGTCTTTTTTCCATTTAAGCATATTAAGCCTATAAATGTGCTGCAGACAAATGCACTGCATGGGGTGTGGAGGACCCGAGCTGATTAGATTACCACAACATCAGCCTGAGGCCGCCATTTTTAGAATCTCTAAAGGACAAAAGAGGGAAATTACAGTTTTTACTCCACTTTTATGGAAAGTAACTTTAAAAGTATAGCGTGTGTCATCAAACCTCCTCTGTAGGTCACCTAGGTTTCCCGGCGTTGCTTTGATTTCTTTTAGATATGCTTTTAAACGGGGGGGAAAGTGTTCCACTATTAATCTCTTTAAAGGTAATCTAAATATACGGAGGAGGAAAACAGCCCTAAATTCATATGGTTTACTGTAAGAGTAGCATTTCGGAGAGTTGTCTACATCATTTGAAAACCACTAACTAGGCTTTTAATCACCGCGCATTCCTCGATGATTGAGTGCTGAGAAGGACGGGACCTTTCTAATTGGACTATATTATGTTTCTTCTACCCTATTTAGTACTACACAGTGGACCGTTTGTTTCTCCTCCCCCATGTCTGCAGCAGGAGGGTCGATGCCACCAACTCCTTTCAAGAAAGAGGTTCTTCCCTATGTGTCGTCCCCGGTTCGCCAGCCCTGGCCAGGAGGCACGGAGGAGGGTAACACAAAGATGAGGGCAAACAGAACCTTATGCAACCCGTTTTTGAAAAGGGGGACCCCGGGGTAAATCCCCACCCCCGCCACCCCACCCCACCCCCCT